>NW_022170403.1:24796705-24797689 GCF_008802855.1 Photinus pyralis
TTCCCAATAAAAACTATTTTTCTAACGTTTCTTTGTCTGTTTATTGCACTACATCTATTCATGTGAAGAGAACTTTATATAGCTCATTGATGAATCTATCGCAACAAGCGAACCTTTAATTATCTATCAGGAAGTGTATACATGATCCTTACACATCTCACTTAATTTTCCACGTAAACGTTATATTAATTACCATCCTTCTACCTAATCAGGATTGCGTGCGAACTTATTTCTTCCCCGACCAGTTGAAAATAAACAGAATTTCTGTAACTTAATATCCTACTACGTGTTTATATACCGTTGCGTGTAGTTTTTCAAAGAAAAATGCCGCAGGTAGTAGCACTATATTATCTCTCCATGATTAAAATCATCTTATCACTTTACTAAACAAAGTTGATTGCATGTTTGGAACTACCCAAGTAAGTCATCCCCAAATCCAGTTTTTGACACATTGTTTGGATACACATTTGGATAGAGAATGAAGAGACCTTTCAAACGATATATCACAAGCCCATACATTCCATTAAAAAATTGGGGGTTGTAACTGTCACTCGAAGAGGGTTGAAGGTATGGATCAAATTTTGAGATTGAAGAATGTCAATTTATAATTTAAATTTATTTATAGAACTGTGTACCAAATTTGGTTCAATTCGATGAAATAGTTTAACCAAAATATGTAGAAACGTCAAAAATGGTAGTTTGTTACTTTGGCACACTTGCGCATGCACAAATTTCCGCATCTTGGTTTATTCCGGTTTCTTGTTGATTTATAGAATTTTCTATTTTTTCTTTCAGTAATTTTTCGAAGTAGTCCTTCCATATTTCCTTTATCGGTTGTAAACTTTTTGTCTGTATTGCTCACATGTTTCTCTTCCTTTTTCTAATTACTGTTTCTATTTAGCTCGGCACCCCCGTCTGTATTGATTTTGAAACAAAATGCATCAAGAACCACAGAGGAGAGGAATGTCTCACTGGCAGCAATAA